>NC_081407.1:327448536-327453536 GCF_030272615.1 Cryptomeria japonica
CACATGTTTGGAGTTTTTTTTAGAGTGGGCATGGAAAGGGTGAACATGATAGTGCAGGAGCTTGTATCAAACTTGCTCTAAGAAAGCATCGAATAAATTATATAGGAGATCGTATAGATGATGCACATGATGTTGTCGAATGTTGTAAGAAACACTTTGTACAACCAAATGATCCTAGTTCATCATCAGAAACAAACATGCCCATTCCATATAGAGTGTTTTGGGTGATAGCAAGTACGTCAATCTCTTTTCAAGAGAAAATTCAAGTTTGAGTTAAATAATTTAGTAAAAATAAAAAGGGATTTTTATAAGGATTAAATTAAATATGTTTAGAACTTCATTTGTTTAGAAATATGTGTGTGTGTACATTTTGTAGGTGTGAATAGAAGATAAATGCATGGATGCAAGAAGGTGGAGAAGACAAGATCTTTGCTTTATGTCATGAGTACAAATAATCGCCCATGGACATTGTACACTAGGGATTTCTCATGTTTTTGTTGTGATCGAATTTTGGAAAACTATGGTAATTGCAAGAACCAAGAGCTTGGATATGTTGGTGAATGGAATTTGGTGCCACTAGCTATCACTGACACATATGAGGAAAATGAGGAAGAAAGCTTTGAAGAAATTCCTTTGATTTCTAGTGATTATGACCATATTTCAGGATTGATTAAAAAAGGTACATGCACAAGTATATAACTTTATATATATCTTTAAAATGTTGCAAATTTTTAACAAGTACATTTTATAAATATAAAGTTTTAATTTTTCATGTAAATTTGTTGTGTAGCGGATATTTTTGCAGTTATAGTAGAGGCTGGAAATGTAGAAGGTGTTAGTTATTATTTATTGTGTTGCATAGAAGAGAGGAAGAAGTTAAAAAACACTGAAATGAGCAATAGAAAGTCATTTCCCATAGGTTTGAACTGTTTTATGTATTTTAATTAATTGATTTTATGCATGCATTTTGAATTTTTATACTTTTACAAATTTTTCAACCTCTTGTTGTTTCTTATGCAGGCTCAGTTGTAGTGCAAGGGACATATTTCAAACAAGTGAAAATTGTTCAACATGGGATTCATTTTACTGAATATCAAATTGACAACAAGGTATATCAGTATAGCCACCTGGTCATTGTTGTCGGCTTAATTTTTCATACAATTCCACGTTCATGGGGGTCATCTTAGAAGTGGAGACCAGATAGTGAAGATCATGAGAAAATATTAAGTATTATTGAAGATCGAGTCGAACCACTTATTTTGGTATGAATATTTATTATGCCATCTAGTATTAATAAGATTTTAGAACTTAACTCAAGTTTTGAATTTCATTAATTATTATGTAGTCTTAGAATTTAAAACATATGCACATGATATATGGCTTATATGGACCATATTGTTTAGCTAAATATGAAATTTGGTCTATTAAAATAGGACATCTATGTGTATTTAAATTTGAAAATGTCAAGAAATGAGATGTACTTGTTTAAGATGTATGTATTTAATTAAATGCATGTATGTGTGTAAGATATTTAAATTAGGATGTATATAAAGTAAATTACTTGATGTTTGCATGTGTATGATACTTAAATGAGGGTGTATACATAAATTAAATTAGGACATACATACATATGTGTAAATTTGAAAATGTCTTAAGGGGATGTACAATTAGGATGTGTATATTTAATTAAATGTGCATGCACGTGTAAGATATTTAAATAATAGGATGTATACATAAAGTAAATTAGGATGTATTCATTCAATTAAATGCATATGTATCATATTTAAATTACCTGATGCATACATATATTAAAAATTAGGACATGTAAATGTGTAAATTTGAAAATGTCTTAAGGGGATGTACAATTAGGATGTGTATATTTAATTGAATGCACATGCACGTGTAAGATATTTAAATAATAGGATGTATGTAAAGTAAATTAGGACATGCATTCATTTAATTAAATGCATGTGTATGATATTTAAATTACCTAATGTATACATAAATTAAATTAGGACATGTAAATGTGTAATTTTGAAAATGTCTTAAGGGGATGCACAATTAGGATGTATGTTTTAAATTAAATGCACATGTGTGTATGATATTTAAATTAATTAGGATGTACATGTAAAGTAAATTTAAAGGATGTATGATTTTCGTAATTCCCGCCAAAATACCCTAGAGAAATAAACATAATCTAACCACAAACAAAGATTATTTTTTTTGAAATTATCTACTAATACAACATATGCAACTAAGATCAACTACCATATACATATCAAATGCATCATTTACTATCTACATTAATACATAGAACATCATGAACATGATCATAGTAACATATAATGCAAGCGGAATTAATGCTAACATAACATCTAACATTTTGTTTCTCATTTCATTCATACATCCATTCCCTAGGGTATCTTAACGTCACTACTTACTAACAACATCTTAATAACATATCCAAATGATGAAAACAATAACATTCAATACATTTAAGTTCTACTCAGTACTTCTTTATCATAAGATTATGATCTATCAAGCATATTCTTATAACCCCATTAATTACCTAAGTTCAGTTAAAACCCCAACTCAAGTTTTCCTAGTTCCCATATCTTTCCATTCACATGTGCAAGAGTTATAATAACAAACAGTATTCTATTTCCCAATTAGGATATCATGTCATTACCAAATAAGAATAATATGATATAACAATAATTAACATAATCCAAACATACAATTTCTTACTCCAATTCATCATAAGATCTCATTCCTATACATAATGCACATTTCTACAATATTGACCATGTAATAAGACATCATCTTATTACATTTCAAGATCATATTCTCTACAACAACATTCCTATTACATACGAGATCATGATATAAGTACTTAGTCTTCTTACATTTACAATACCATCATGAATACATTATACAATCCTAAAACATAGAAATCGGTTGCACATACATTTGCATAGAGAAGAATCGTAGAATCCATAACCATGTATGCTAAATCCAATGAAGAACATCCCAATGGAAGAAGGCATCAAACCACCCAACCATGTGGAACCAAATAGGAACCACCCCCCGTACTAGGATATGGCATGGGGTTCCAACTTGCACTCAAGACCAAGGCTAAAACCTAACAACCAAGGGACTCAACATAACAACTATAAGACAAAAGACAAGAATACGATACCCAAACCACAACACAAGGATGACGTATAACAACAAACTCCCAAAGGCATGAATAACAAATCAAAGCATAAGGATCAAGGTCACACGTAGGAGTAGAGTGTCATCACATGCTATCTTCACGAAGAAGGGAACAATGTCAAACCTTGATAAACATGCCACTACGTGTTATCCTCACAACCAAGGTCAATCCATACCCATGTTAGTCATGCATACTATCCTCACAAAGAAGAGAAAATCCATACTCTTGATACACATACATGCTACCCTCACATAGAAGGGTAATACCAATCTCCTAATAGACATGTGGAGTCATCTCAACCTATGTGAGAACAAGGGAGATTAACTTACCCTCTCAATGGCCTCAAATCAATTATTATCTTATTAAGTGAATCCCAACCCAATCAATTAATTATTAATGCTATCATTTGTTTATATCAAGAAAACTTTCAATGTGCCCTGGTGGTCTAGACTCTAAGCATCCAACAAGGAATCACTTAGTACAACCTATCTCACTCGACCCCGGTCATCACATGAAATCCCACTCCCCCTAACCATATGCTAAGACCTTAGGGTGAACATAACAATATCATCACATGAACATTCAATTCAAAATCATAATGATAGCCATAATCATCCACTATGAACCATACATCAAATACCAAGCCATATAGCTCACAATAACAAATTACAACAATAGTCAAGAAGCCTCAAAAAGGACAATTACACATAAATAGGGGCAAAACATAATGACAATATCTTCACATAAACCTCTACAGCAAGGCACAACATATCCTCTCAATGGAGCAACACAATTCCATCCTCAAACAACAAGGATTCACTCAACTTGTTGGAGCAACATTATAAAACCTCAATGGACAAGTACAAAACTTATTATCGGAGCTCAAATGAATTCAAGTACATTAAATATGAATAGAACCATGCCCCAAAATCTCAAACACATCATAACAAAGCCTCTAAAGTCAAGACAAATCAGAAAAAATAACTTAGAAGGGTCAAAACTAACAAAAAGATTCATTGATACCGGATTGGTGCTTTTGTCACCCAGAGTGGCGCTTTTGTTGCATAAAGTGGCACTTTTGTTCATTGTTTTAGCGCTTTTGTAATAGGATACGGAAAACTAAAAAACAAAACCCAGAATGATCCATACTTGCCCAAATTTGGATACACACTTCACAAAAGGCACAAAATCAGCCTAGAAAGCCCGAAAAACCAAAATAAAATCAAAATAAAGCTTTTACTAAGGCCAATGAGTCTCAAGTACATTATTTAATCAACACTCATCGACAATACATTGTATAAACTGAGACACAGACACAACCCCTCCCTAAACTTTCAATCGGGAGAACAAATGATACAAGGAGATCCTAATACATGATGCACAAGGCCAATAAACCCTCAAATAACTCCAAATCAAAACCACAATGTGTTCACAACAAAATCCAAATCAACATAGCAACAAACACAAATGCCCTTTTCCGACAATGCACACACACAAATTCATAAAATCATATATAAATTTTTTTCCCAAAATATTCTTCCCAATAACAGATAATAGAATAATCAGTCATTTTCAAATCTCCCCAAATACACTTACAGGCACTGGAAAACAATCTTTCTGAAACAAAACTGAGAATAAGGTAGCCAAAAACCGACCTGTAAAATTGAAGCAAAGGCAAGAGAAATCTATTGAAGAGAAACTCCAAAACAACAAGCTCCAAAATGCCAATCCAAAATCAAAACCCAAGGAAGAATCCTTCAGACAACTCCAAGAAATCTCCACG
>NC_081407.1:327458536-327488536 GCF_030272615.1 Cryptomeria japonica
GCTAGGTGGAGCTTCGGTGGCCGGTGGCTAAGCCTGGTGGACGGGCGGTGCAGGGAGGCTGCGAGCAGCGCCAGGGGGTCGGGCGGAGCGACAACCGAGGAGCGGAGCGACAACAGGGGGCTGAGCGACAGGGGCCGCAAGCGGAGGTGGCAAGGGCCAGGGCCGGTGATGGCGGGGTCGCAGGGAGCAGCAGCGGGTGCAGAGGAGCCCGACAATGGCGAGGCGGCAAGGGCCAGGGCCGGCGGTGGTGGGGGGCTATAGGCGGCAGCGGCAGGAGGCCGGGGAGCCAGAGGACCGGCGGGGGCTGGGAAAAAACCTGCCGGCTGCCGGAGGAAATAGGGAAGCCGATGGGGGCCGAAGGGGCCGCCGGCGGGGGCCGCAAAGGCCGGACTGACAGGTCTGATAGGCCTGTCAATCCAGTACCCTGCGGTACCCACAAACCCCCAAAAAAACTTTTTCCCAAAAAAAATTTTTTTGCTTTTTTGAAAGAAATTTTTTTTAAAAGCAAATTTCGGCCTGCATGTCATAAAAAGGCCAAATTTTTTTTTTAATTTTTTTCTCGATTTGCGTGCCAGGGGCGTACGGCCTGGATCTGAGAAAAAAATTCACCGAGAGGCTCAGGAACTAAAATAGGTCAAATTTTATGACCATAGGGGTTTTCGGGCCTTTTGAGCACAATGGTGAGGTTCGTTTAAGCCCAAAGTGCTCAGAAAAAAAAGGTCAAACCCTAGGTACATAAAAAATTCCTAAAACCCTAGATCTGCTTCCAAAGCAAAAATTCTTAAAACAAGAACAGGCAGCTGCAGATCTAAAGCTCTGATACCATATAGGAGTTGAGAAAATACAACACCACAGGAGCCCAAATAATCTCTGCAAGCTGAAAAACCTGTTACAAGGAGAAGCAATGAAGCAAATCACAGAAGGAAAGAATACATAGGAAAAATATGCTCCAAAATGTATTGTCAGTAATAATCCTTCTTCATACAATGAAAAGAAAGAACTCAACCTTTAATAGGTCAAGAAACCCTAAAAAGGAAAACCTAGGTTTGCACATAATAATTAATTAAAATAATTAATTATATGCACCTAAAGTTAGCTTAAGTGTAAAAGAGATAAAGGGAACTTAAATAATTAAACAAATATTAATCAAGTAAATACCCGAATACTCTAACAATATATATATGTGTGTGTGTGTGTGTGTGTGTGTGTGTGTGTGTGTGTGTGTGTGTGTGTGTGTGTGTGTGTGTATATATATATGTGCATATGTATATATATGTATATATGCATATATATATATATATATATATATATATATATATATATATATATATACACATGTGCATACATGTATACATATATGTACATACATGGATCTATATGTATATGTACGTATACATATATATACATATGCATATATATGTATACCTATATATGTATGTATATATGTACATACATGGATCTATATGTATATGTATGTATATATAGTATACATGTATGTATATATATGTATACATGTATGTATCCACACACACACACACACACATATATGTATATGTATATGTATATGTATGTATGTGTGTGTATGTACATATAGATCCATGTATGTATATGTATATGTATGTGTGTGTGTGTGTATTATATATACATATATGTATGTGTATATGTGTGTGTGTATATATATATATATATAAACACATATATATGTATATATACACACATATATGTATATATATATGGTAATTTATATTGATATTCCAAAAAACAATTGATTACAAACGTTATAAAGCAAAACGGAGACCACCAAAAAACTTGCTACAAAAAAGCAAGACATATACAGTCTGATAATTACATACAAAAAACTGTCAAAATGTTTGTAATAAAAACTATCAAACAGAAACTACGGTGGTACATTAACCACCACAATCTCCTTGCCTTTCTCGCATCCTTCCATGGCACACACACATTGGTCCTTCTCGTCAACATGGTCATCATGGGCTTCTGAGGGGAGGCCAATCCACAACGACCTACCACCTGTGATGTTCTTGGAGCCTCGAGGCCTTCCACATTTCTTCTTTAGAAAGGAACCTGAGCTTGAGTCCGATTTCAGCATCAGTCTCCTTCCAAGAGAGGGGCTTCATTTTTCAGCTCAAGTTGGATTTCAGCATTCTCCCATGACCTTATATAGTCTTGCACCCCTTGCATACCGATTTGGGCCAAATCCCTGCAAACTTCTTTACTACAGTTCACACTCCATAACAGAAACGGATGTAAGGGGGGTTGAAAATCACATGAATGCAACCAAACACCATTCAGGCAAACAAATCCTTCCCCATCCCTCGCCATCTTGATGAAGCCTGTCAATTTGCCTCTTCATTCTTCCTTCACACTATTTGAGACCAACCTGTGCACACGATCCACACCTAGCAACTCAAAGGCCCACACAGTAAACATGGAAGCTATATCCACATTAGTGCGGTATTTGAATTCACCCCGCATGTATTCGTCCCCAAGAACAATCTTCACTCTGTTGAAAAAATCCCAGTCTTCAAACCTGAAGACGTTTGAGAGACGCTCAACAGAGATGGCACCCCAAAAGGCCACCATAGGACGTGTCACCTTAAGAGAAAAGTTTGGCTCCATCGCTAAACCAAAACACTAATCTTCTACCACCGACACTCCTACAACTATCTTGTCGAAGACTCACTTCTCTATGCTCATTAACCAAGATCAATTTTGCTTCCTTACCATGATAACTCCCTTCATAAATGCATATCATCCTACGATGTCCTTGAGACATTCCCCGACTGCACACCATTAATGTGAGTACTCTTTTCGCGTGTACATCACATCTAGCCAACTCTCCAGCACTACCACCATGCCCGATAAAACAACCCACAATGCAAAGAAATGTCGATCACCACGGTCTATCAACCCGTACCGCCACCAAGATGCACTCAAAACACAACACTAAATGCTCATCACCTCAATTCAAATGGATAGTCTATATCAAAATTTAGCCCCAAGATATCGCCTCTACTTGGATACTGATATCCTCATCACCCCAACCTCCAAATTCAAAGCCTCATTTGCACGTCTATCATGACTTATTTTCCAGCTAAGCGAGCTACCACAAATAATTGCATTGACAATCACAAGGGAATCCCCCTCTAGATGAAGCTTAGTCACCCCTATTCTACGAGCCAGAAGTACAACAAGAATGGTCACTTTGGCCTCAGCTTCATTATTTGGACTTGTAGACATCTAAAAATGGTCAACGCTTGTGGAGTCATACTTTAACATTTGCGCATTGCCTTATTTTAGGGTTCTTGTGTCGCATTAACATTTCTTCTATGTTGTGCACTTGGTCTTTATCATTTGCGAGCATCGAGTCCTTCTTCTGCATTCCTCATTTTTCTCACTTTCAAATTAGGTCTTGTCGATAGCAATCTTCAGTCATGATTTTGGTCGATCTTATCCTGTCACATCAATGTACGTTCTCATTTATCATCATTTTGGACATCGTCAATCCTAATCGATGATAGAATTAGGGTTTTGTCCTCTTGTCAGCCTTGTCATTTTGCGATCGATTCGTCATCGATCCTTGTCCTTGTCAGCCTTGTCATTTTGCGATCGATTCGCTATTGATCTTTGTCCTTGTCAATCTTGTCATTTTGTGATTGATTTGTCATCGATCCTTGTCCTTTTCAATCATGTCAATTTGGATCGATTAGTCATTGTTCCTCATCAATTGGCACCTATCAATTTGATCTCCTTGTCAATCTTGGTCAATTTGTCATTGATTTTTGTCAACCAATCTCAATCATTTATCAACATTGGTCCTTTGTCAATCAGAATCATGATCGAACCTACATTAATTTCTTGTTGTCTTGACCTAATTCCTTGTCCTCTTATTTCTAGGGTTTTATGATTTGTTCATTTAATCCTTTTCTTCTTCTTTGTGGGTTAAATAAATCTATTTATTTAGTCCTAGGTCTCTTTCATGAATTAATTAATGGATGAAAACCTTTTAATTAATTCACCTAATTTCTATTTCATCTTTTTCCTCAATTTTCTAATTTGCTAATTTCTCCTAATTCCTAATTTCTATTTCTCCTATTTTCTTTAATTTTTCTAATATTTCCCCTAATTTGATTCCCTCATTTTCTCCTATGTTTATGCTTCCACTTGCTATAATTTGTCATAATTTGTCATGCATTCTGCATAGCAACTTGTCATAATTTGTCATAATTTGTCATACTCCTTGCATAGCAACTTGTCATAATTTGTCATAATTTGTCATACTCCTTGCATAGCAAATTGTCATTTGTCATAATTTTGCCATTCTTGATTTGAATTTCCTTTCAAATCTCTTCATGCTAATCTTGTCCTCTCTCCAATTTGTCTATAAATTGGATGATTTTCTTCAATGAAAGGGGGAATCAATCACATTTTCAGAATCAATCACATTTTCAAGTAACCTTATGCTACAAATTTCATCAACAACTTGCTTTCCACTTGCAAATGCACTTTGTAGGTAAGAACAACATCAAATTGGAAGGTGAAAGAAGTACAATGGAGCCACATGAAGGAGATATCTACATTTGGTTTGCTTTGATTTCATTTTGAATATCTCATCTTCATGTTTTCATTGATTAGATTAGGATTATTTTCATTGCAGTTTTAGGTTTTGTGGTTGTCCTAATTGTTATTTGCTTTGATGCATCCTCAATTTCCTAGTCTACATTTTGGTGAACCCGACGTGAACTAACCATTTAACCATGTTTTGAGTGCTTTTTGAGCTGTTTGCAGGTTAAAAACTCAAGAAATAGGGCAACTCAGAGCTTTCTTGACACTTTTGCGCCTGTGTTAAGGCATTATGCGCCTGTGTGGAAGGGATCTGCACCTGTGAAGATGAGATTTGTGCCTGTGTAGGAGGGATCTACGCCTGTGTTAAGGAGATCCGCGCCTGTGGTGATGAGATCTGCGCCTGTGTAAGGCCAGAAACAGGGGTAAAAATTAGTTGTTTTTCTTGCAAGTTTGTTTGTTTGCAATTTGTTTCTTGCATTAGGGTTTTTCCTTGGTACTAATTCTCTATGTAGCATCTTGGCGCTACGTATGATGAAGACAAAAATGCAACTACTAACGAATCTTATGCAGGACACAGTCAAAAACTCACATTAAAACATCTTGCTTGCAAATTTTTAAAGTAGTTGCACATTTCATTTCTTAAAGGATAATGAACACCATGCATGCTTTGTTTGTTTTCAGTTTGATTGTATGTTTTAAGCCTTAGAGTTGGGCCTGCCTCCCGATTTGCTTGGCATTTCGCACAGGCATTGGTGAGAGGGAACGACCCAAAGTGGTGACGGGCTAAAGCCAAGCTCTTCCGAACCACTCTAAATAACTGTGGATGCAACGAAAGTTGTAGACAACGGGTGCTGGAATGGTATTGCGATGATTTATTCGCCGGATCAATACCCACCCGAATGGATGCCCTTACTAGAATCTCTTGTTTTTAGAGGCCAAAAACTTTCTATCTATTGGCTCAAGCGTTGTGATATGCGCATGCCGAAGACACCTCTCATGTACTCCTTAGTTAGAGATAGCAAGTTCTTGGGAAGTGATGCCCCTTGAACTTGAAGCTTGGTATGCCTGAGAAGTGAGTGCGCTGTAAGGGGGAGCCAGTGCTACCAAGCATCTAGCTATCCGGTTGAGTGTTGTATTTTATGGATAGAGGATTCAACAGATATTGCCCTTGCCAGCCATAGGATTTGTTGTAAATGTGCTTGATTGTCTTGAGTCAACGTCAAACAAACATTATGTCTTCCGTGATTGTCAAAAGTTAAAATCAAACTTTCAAAAGTGCTCATAAAACAACAACCTTTAGTTCAAAACAAAATCAAAAGCAAAAAGTCCAAATTCGTCTAAGTATTCATCCAACATTTGAACATGGTTTGTCAAAACATTGAATACCTTGGTTTCAAAATTCATGTCACTTTAGGCTAGGTCTTTGCATAGCCCCACTTAGGTCCTAGGACATATTGTCATCTCCCTTCATTTTAGTCCTTTTTCATTGCAAGCATCCTCATTTTGCACTTAGGTTTAAAATCATTTCCTTAAGTTTGCATTTTATTGTCATATCCAAGTTGATTTCCATTTAGGTGACATTCATGCATTATCCTTGTCATGCTAAAATTAGGTCTTGCCTAGGTTGCATTTTGCATATTCCAAGTCATTGGTCTTCGCATATCCTTATCATTGTATTGTCATCTTGTCTTGGCTTCATCTTGTCATATCATATCCTTAGATCATTTTCATGTCATATCCTAAGTCATTGTCATAATCATTGCCTTCTTGCATTTAGTCTCAAAAATTTGGTTTGTCAAACTTGAAAAATCGACACTTTGGATGATACCCTAAGTTGTTGTTAGGAAGTCTTGACCTTGTCTAAAATTTGTCCTTTCATTAATATCATTTTTGTCAAACCTAGCTTAGTATCCAAACATATAGGTGAGACATTGTCAATTTGTCCAATTGTCATTTGGTCCTTTGTCCTTTAAGGTCTTGGCTTCATTTCAACTTCCCAAGGTTGAGTCTTTAGGTTTGCATTCCAAAAAGTTTGTCCAAATCTTGAAAAACAACAAAAACATAGGTTGCATTCTTGCCATAGATTGCATTTTCATCTATTTAGGTTGCATTTAGTGCCATATCATACATCATCCTTTTAAAATCAAAAATCCCAAAAACATTGCATAGTGACATGTCTATTGAAACAAGGTTCCAAGCACCAATGATGCAACAAAGTTTGATGTATCAACCGACAATGCAATCGAATTTTAATCCAAGGCAATCACAACTATATCCAACCCAACAACAAGGCAATATCGGTCAAACTTTTTATGATGAAACAGGGCTCCAAATACAAAAACTAGAGGAGAAACTAGCTCAAGAAAAGGAGATTTTGGAACAAAAAGTGAAAAAAATTGAGAAGAATAGATCACAAATGTCCAAAATGTTTTAAAAATTTTCAGGTCGAAATCCAAAGATTGAGCCAATTGATGTAAGATCTCTTATTGAACGATCAGACATACCAGCTCTCCTCTCACAAATAGAGATAATGAAACAATTTCAAGAAAAGAGACAACAACATTATGTGCTTCCACAACAAGAACAAGAAGGTGTTTACTATCAATCACATTTTCAACCATCACAACCAATTGTTCAACAGTTCGAACATTTCCAACAGACACAACCAATGGTCCAACATATACAACCAATGGTTCAATTTCAACAATATGTCCAACCAACTATACAATGTCCACAAATAGTTCAACCAATGGTGGAATATCAACAAGTTCAATCAACATATCAATGTCAACAACCACAACCAAACATTAAAAAACAAAGGTTGTAGCACACACCAAGCCAAATTTTGAACATGTCAAACCAATTTGATCAACATCTAGTTCGAAATCAAAACATGACATCAGACCAGAACCAACTCCTTTCCAAACAAGTTCAAATTCCAGATACAACTATGTCAAAACCTCGAAAGAAAGGTGGCTTTATTGCAAGGATCTTAAGGAAACTACCAAGTGAGTTCTTTGAGGAAGATCAAGATAATACACTTATGTCTAGTAATGCCTCATCCCCCTGCAAACAAATTGACTCTCCAGTGGCATCTATCCCTACACCTTTAGAAGTTTCACAAGAACCTTCCATATTGTCCTCATCAAACAATACACCCAAGGATGCAATTATCCAAGGGCTATCCATAATTGATTGCCAAGATAATCCAATTCATGATGCACATCCCTTCATGTTTCAGAAATACTAGACCCAATGCCACCATGCACTTTATTGCCATCTTTAGAGGACCCCATTCGAAGGCCCTCTTCCTCATGTTCAAGCATTGATTCTGTAGACACCTAAAATTGTCATGTCTAATTAAATAAATATTTTATTTATTTAATTATCTAAGCTTAATTCTTCTATTAATTAAATAAATCTTTATTTATTTAATTAATTCATTTATCCTCTTCTAGCCTTATTTCTCATTTAAATAAATACATTTATTTATTTAAATTATCCTTTTCCTAAATTAAATAAATATCTTATTTATTTAATTGATCCCACTTCTTCTATTAATTAAATAAATCTTTATTTATTTAATTAATTCATTATCCTTTTCTACACATGACACATGTCATTCATCTCTTAATTCCTACACTACCTACCCCTTTCATTATTTTATTATTTCTTTTACCTACCCTCTAATCATAGCCGACCTCCTTTTACACCTCTCAATCTTATCCCTCCATTTCATATTGTGTCTTCTATTTAAGAAGATGCTTCCTTCATTATCAAACCCTAATGAATCATCTTAAGGACTTGACTACACTACGATCCTACTTGCAACCACATTCCGTTCTTTGTTGAGCTCTTGTGCATACAAAATCTGAGAGCAAATATATCAAGCAAGATCAATGGAGATAGGAAGAATGGAGATCAAAACCCTATTGGACATGTGATGGTATAATCTTTATGATTTCTTGTGATTTGCATTGTCTTAGGTAATCTTCATATGTTATGGTGGATCTTTGTTGATTGTTAGGCTAGGGTTTTGTGGTTGAATTCATTTAGCCTTTCAATCTTGTTATTATTGTTATCCATTTTCACCATATACATTTTGGCACGCCCAGTGGGACTCTTGTCCCTTTGCATTTAACCTCCTTGTTGCAGATCTTGTGTTTTTTAAGTTGCAGATCGGACATTTTCGGCAGCATTTTTGGTATTTTCGCGTCTGCGCACTTTCGGATCGCGTTTTTGATTTTCAGGCGCGTCTGAGACAATTTTATCCGCGTCTGTGTTTTGTCAATATTTCGTTTTGCAGGTTCCAGGATAGGCGCGTCTGTGTCTTTTCTATCCGCGTCTGTGTTACATAAGCGCGTCTGTGTTACATAAGCGCGTCTGTGTTACATAAGCGCGTCTGTGTCGCATTCACCCGCGTCTATGTCGGAAAGGAGCGTCTGTGATTTTTAGGTGCATCTGTGCATCACAGAACCGCGTCTGTGTTTTCCAGACGCGTCTGTGTGGAGGGTAACAGCGTCTGTGTATTTACTGTTTCAGAATTTTGAAGTTTTTCATTGATTCAATTTTCGGATTTTGTACTTAGGGTTTCAGATCTGGTTTATTTTTGGACTAACACTTTCAGATCTAGCTAACTAAGTTGGTGCAGCTTGTCTTGGAAGCAAAACGTTTTGTTGAAGGCCCCTATTTTCACAAAGTCTTTTGGGTTTTAAAATTTACCTAACTTGTGTGTTTGCAGGAAGGGGTGATTATGTCAAACAACCCAAACTACTAACAACTTTTGTTGCAGGTTCTTGGCTAGGGTTTTGAATTTTTATTGTGTGCCTTGTTTTCATAGACTAGCAAACACTTCCATTGGTGCACTAAAATTGAATCATTATCTTTTGTGTCTTGAGCAATAGGCTCGTTTTGTTTAATCTTTAGAGGGCCTGTCTTCCCGTGTGGTCATTAGGACTACTAGTGAGAAGAGAACGACCCAAGTGGTAGCAAGGAAAACCCACCTCATCCGAACCACTATAATCAAATGTATTCATGGTGAAAACTATGAATAACGTGTGCTGATTAGTTCATACCGACACTATGTCTCCCCATAAACCCGTTTGATCAAATTTATTTGATCAGTTGTAGGGCGTAACCCCTACCGACCGGGAGCCTTCTGTATTTACAGAGCTGAAAGTGCCGCATGTATGGCCACACGAGCGGATGCCCTTACTAGCACCATTTTGTTTTAGAGGCCCAAATCCTTCTAGTTGTTGGGGCAGGAGGTCGGACCTCTGGTAGCGGCCCACACACATACGATTCTTAGTAGAGATACAAAGTTCGCCATGGGGAGTTTTCATGGGGACTGATGCTTGGCTGACCCGAGAAGTGAGTGCCGAGGGTGGAGCCAGTGAGGTCAAGCATCTAAGTATCCGCTCTGAATAGCGTAGCCTCGGGGGTAAAACCCCATGTGGGATCAACAACTATTGTCTTGGCCAGCCATAAGAATTGTGCTTGACTTATGTTAAACATTCAAAACATTCAAGACCAAACAGCAAAACATTGTGTCTTTTGTGTCTTCAAGTGTATGCAAAACATTTTTACATCAAACAACACACTTTTCTTGGAGTCATTTTGAGTCTAAACACTTGCAAACATTGGGTCCTCATCAACATTGTGTCCTCTTGTCATGAAAAAACAGTCAAACAGTCAGATTTGGTCACAACAAAACAACTTCACAGATTGAAAAAATTGCACAAAACTTACAGAAATGCGTCTGTGTCTGTTTTAACAATGTCTGTGTTGTCTAAGCACGTCTGTGAAGGGCAAAATAGCGTCTGTGTTTATAATAGCGTATGTGTTGAATATAAGCACGTCTATGTTAGGTAACCGCATCTGTGCAGTATACAATCGCGTCTGTGTCCAGAATTGAAAAACTGTTACAGTCCAGCAAACATAAACAGGAGAGTCTCAAAAGCGCGTCTGTGTTAAACA
This sequence comes from Cryptomeria japonica, assembly GCF_030272615.1. Classification (NCBI taxonomy): domain Eukaryota; kingdom Viridiplantae; phylum Streptophyta; class Pinopsida; order Cupressales; family Cupressaceae; genus Cryptomeria; species Cryptomeria japonica. The sequence goes on from NC_081407.1 coordinate 327,469,100, forward strand.
AAGTAGCGTTTGTGTCAGGAAACTATGTCTGTGAAGTATACAGTTGCGTCTGTGTCCAGAATTGAAAAAAAAACAGTTACAGTCCAGCAAGCAAATACAGTCAGTTTCAGAAATCTTGAGCTTCCTAGGTCATCTCTCTAAGGTTTCATCTAGCATTCAACCTGTCTTTGGGTCTCACATAGTCCATCATTGCTTCACATCTCATTTTACATTCATACTTGTCTAAACTTGAGTCAAAAGGTCACTTGCTTGTCCTCATCATACTTTGTCAATACACTACATACAACAACACTTTGCTAGGTGGTCCCTCATCAAGGTTTCTTACCTTTGGGTCTCATTTGGTCTTACTTAAGGTCAAGGTCAGCTTACCTCATCAAGAGAAACTATCCTCTCTTTGGAAGTCACACCTACTCTACTACATACATACTTGGTCTTACACTTTGGACATTGCAAGTACACCTTAGATTCATTTACATTTCATCCAACTCTTGGTCTTCCATACTTTTTCCATTTTCATCTAGTCTTACACATCTTGGTCAATACCTAGTTCATGGTTGAAACCCGTCTTCAAAAATCTAGGAGAGAAACTAAAGAAGCTCAAGAGTCTGCAAACATGAGTTCTTATGAGTATGACAATGATTTATTTTTCAATACTGATCACACTACATTACCTGACATGGAGGCTTATAGAAACATTCCAAATGTTGAGAACATGGACACTCTAAACAACAATGCTACACACAATGACAATTTGGACAACTTATCAATACATTCAGCAGATGTGGAAGAATCCATTATGAATCCCCACTTCAATCGATTGGTTGAGGAAATAATGAGGAGGGATAGACAATACTTCTTACACATGATGGCACAAAGTGGAGCCAAGATACCTCATGATTTTGACATGTCTCAAATAATGGAACATAGACCTTTGCAACAACCTCACTCCAACATGCATCAAAGGAGACCTAATAGTGGAGGAAATAGAGGACCACACATGGTACCTGAATCACCATCAGCTTTGCTTCAAAAACCAGAGGTCCCACATACATATGGTCAAGCATATGATACTCACCTTCGTAGACCATTATGGAAGTCTTATGCAGACAGATATGCTCAATCACATACTAATGCTAAGGATTAACCACCAAAACAATGGGATGTTCAAAGGAATGCTCAAAATTTGGACACAAGGAAACCCCGTGTCAAATTTGGGGGCAATACAATAGAACATGACATGCCTGTAGAGTATGGTATACATGCACAAAATAGATATGGTGTTCCTCAACATGAATCTATACCAAGTGCTCCACATATGCAGCATCATTATAGACCTCCTCCATATGAACATGTGTATGATCAATATCATCCATATATGCAACATGTACCTCCTCCAATGGGTACCTCAAACATAGGATATGGTCCAAGAAGTCGATCTCCACCTAAGAGCAGTTTGGAACAACAAATCAGGGACTTACAAAAGAAAATGGAGGACATAAATGCACCAAAGCCAACATACACAATGAGAGACATATGTCCTTATCCATTTGACAAGAGCATTCCAATGCCTCCTTTTCCTACACACTTTGTGACGCCTAAATTTGATAAGTATAGAGGAAAAGGGGATCCTAAGGCACACATAAGACAATTTTTCACAGCTTGCATTGAGGTAGCAGCAGAAGAGACATATTTGATGAGATTATTCCCACAAAGCTTAGGCGATCAAGCTATGGAATGGTTCTCCCAACTTCCACCTGGTATTAAGTCATGGGTTGACTTAGCAGAGGCATTTATTCAACATTTCTCCTACAACATAGAGACAGACATATCAGTCACTACTTTGTGCAATACTAAGCAAAAAGAGGGAGAGTCTTTTGCATCATTTTTACAAAGATGGAGAAATCTAGCCAGCAGATGCTCTTGCGAAATTCCACAAAAAAAAATGGTAGAAATGTTCACCCAAAATGTTAACAAAGAGATTGGTTATGACTTAAGGAAAGCTTGTTTGTCCACCTTCAAGGACGTCATTGAAAAAGGCTTAGCGACAGAAAAGGTCCTAATTGAACAAGGAGTCATTAAAATATTCAAGGAAAACAAAGATGACTTTAAAGGAAAAGACAAGCCAAGATTTTGGAATAAAAAGAAGAACACAGTCAATGATGGTGTTGTCAATGCCAACACAGTGCGACCCAAAGTCATCTTTTCAGTATCAAGTTCTACAAACAATCAAGTGAATACTCAAACAACTTCCAGGTCACGAAGGAAGTATACCCCATTGGGAGAACCACTTGAGTCAGTTTTCAAGAAGCTTGTGGCAAACAAGGTGATCACAATTCCAGATTTCCCGCCATATGAACCAAAGGTCAAACCAAATTGGTGGAATGATGATGAATATTGTGAATTTCATAAGAGCAAGGGTCATAAAACAGGTAATTGTCATCGACTGAAGAACATTGTGCAATATCTCATTGATAGAGGTGATATTGAGATTGAGGGACACTCATCCAATCAGGAACATGAGATGTTTAAGGAACCATTCCCAAAGCATGACAAGGGAAAAGCTAAAGTCACAGATGATCAAGCCAACTATACTAGAGCACCTTACAACTATGATTCAACTATCAATCACATCTCGATGGACAATTACGTCTCTACCATTATCATCAAAGACAAAAACCCTGAGAATTCTACCCAGAGACCCAAAATTGTCCTAAAAGGCATTGGATCTTCTTCCGAACCTACCTCTGAATGTCATGTTACAACCCGTCGAGGTAAAATCACTTTGCCAGGTGCTTCAACTAAAAACACTACTTCTTCATCTACCAAACCTGAGTATGACCTTGTAGAATAGTTAGGGAAGACACTCGCGCTCATCTCCATCCTTGAGCTCTTACGCATATCCCCCGCTCATAAAGCTATTCTTGACAAAATCTTGAGAGACACCGCCATTCCTACTGATCTAAACGTGGACCAGTTTCAAGCCATGGTGGGATACCTTTCCATTCCACATTCCCTTACATTCACAGAAGCCGATGACGCCTCCGTAAGTCAGCCACATAATGCACCACTACATGTTGAAGCCTTCATACACAAACATCGAATAAAGCGAGTCCTGATAGATGGAGGAGCTGGTCTAAACATTTGTACATTAAGCACCATTAAACAATTGGGATATTCCGATAAAGCTATGAATTCAAAAAATCAAATCACCATCAAGGCATATGATGATGAAGAACGCTCATCCAAGGGAACGATCACCTTACCTCTAAGAATTGGGCCAGTTACAAAGGATGTGGTTTGTCAAGTCCTAGACCTGGATCTCACATACAACATATTGCTAGGACGTCCTTGGATTCATGAGATGAGCACAGTACCATCTACATATCATCGATGCATTAAGTTTCCACACAATGGAGTTGAAGTGACCGTCAAAGCGGATCCAAATCCATTTATATATTGCAACAATCTACGACCTAGATCAGAAATAACAATTCCAGTCAATTGAGAAGCTATTCCTTCATCGGCATATGTGGATCCAGAATCCTTGAAAGCTTCTACATCCAAACAAGCAGAGCTCAAAGACAAGTTCAAGATTAAAGACATGGGATGTGGTGAGTATATCTTTCATGTTGATCAACTCCCACTGTCTCCTAAGCCATTTAGTCGACAAGAACAATCTACAAACAAGTTGCAATGCTAAGGAATTGGGTATGAACCACCTAGTGTTGTGGCTACTAAGTCCGAAAGCAAATCTCCTCTAGTGGTGCAGGCATCTCTTGATATCAATAGTCCTAAGAGTGGTTCCAGCGAAGAATCTATTGAGTGTATTGCCATCCCTCTTGAGAACTCACATAGCTTTACCATTTCATCCACTCATTCCATTTCCACTCCACTTCCAAACTTGGATCAACAAGAATTACAAAAGCCCTTACTAATTGGGGATCAAAAATCAAGCTTTGAAAAGAAAAATCTAAAAGTCAATAATAAAGAAAAGTCCTTTATTCCAAATCAAAATCAAAAGCTATTAGACTCTGAAAAAATCAAAGTCAAGGATAAAACTCCTAGAAAAGAAAAAGAACAAGAGATGATCTCCCCTAATATAAAAATAACTGGGGGCAAAAGTTCAAAAATTTCTAAAATTTCAAATTAAAAAGCATACTTGTTGATCCTAAGTCTCCATCATGCTATCCTACTCTCACTTATTTTCACAATCATAAGCCTTCATCACTCATCCACTTGTTCCACACATCCTTTCCCTTCTGGCGATACATCATGGACCTTTAATGGAGCTTCCTCAAAGGACTTTGTTATCAGGGATGCCCAAACTTCTTTCGGTGACACGCATATGGGCCTGTGTAGTCCACACACTAGTAATTCTATCTTAGTTCCTTTATCAAGGAAGACAGTCACTCGAGCTACACATAATTCAGTCAAGGAACAATGCAGTTACAATCACAAAGTCAAACCTCGTACATTTGAGGTAGGTGACTTGGTTCTCAGAGAAAACCCCAAGAATCAGCAAGATAGAGAGAAGAAGGGCAAGTTCGAACCAAATTGGCTTGGTCCTTACATCATTACAGCAGTATATGGATCCGGGGCATATCAGCTCTCAACTACAGAAGGTGAACCTTTGGAGGATCCTATCAACAACATGCACCTTCGCAGGTTCTACACATAGCTCTTCGGAATATCCTAATTCAAAAACACAAAAAAATCAAAAAAATTAAAAAATACAAAAAAAAAATTAAAAAAAATCGTTACTTGGTGAAAACCTGGCAAACAGGCGCCTTGTGACACAAAAACATTGAAAAATCAAAAAAAGTAAAGAGAAATAATTTCGTCCAACGGTGAAAACCACTTCGATGGCGCCCTGGGCAAGTACCATGGTGAAAACTAGGTCACTAGCGCCATGCGTAGAGACATTTCTCCTCCCTCCTTCAGGATTCTCTTTCATCATTTCACTTTGCACACACTCACAACCTATTCGTTCATAATAAACTTACCCATTCCCATCATGGCTTGTTATTGATCTACCCAAGATTGGTTAGCCATTCATAATAAACCATCCCTTTTCACCCCTTTCCATCCATAATAAATCAGATCCTATCTGTGGCTAAGGCAAATCCTACGTCTAGTGATGGGTGTGGAACTCAGAACATCACATGTTTCGAGGAGTACGGTTTCTTCCAGCTTCCTTCAGTCTATCCGCACACAATCCGCAATAAAGTTTCATCTTCTCCGCAATAAAGTATCAGTTTTATGGATTCAGTCAGTTTCAGATGAGACACAGCAGCAACAATGGGCTTCAACAAATCGAATCTTTCAACAGACTCAGACAACATTATGGTTCAGTGCTATCTATCCATTCTGTGAAAGTAAACATTGTGACCACAATCAAATAAGACTTATACAAGTGACAAGAGACACTAAACTTGAGGACTACAGTGGATGTTGGTGTCGAGTCTTGGTTTTCTTTTGATTTCATCTTTTTGGTGACATGTCTTTTAGCTTTTCCAGGATGTCTCTGACTAGAGATTCTATCTCCAGGATGTCTTTGACTAGAAAGGCGAGGATGGGGTATCGTCACCTATTTATATTTGCTATTTGTGGATTGTCTCTTAGTAATGCTATGACTTGTCCAAGGATATAAGGACACTGTGAGTCTAGTGTGAACTGGGGCATTCCTTGTTTATGACTGTCTTATCTCCATGCAAACAGGTACAATGACTTTCTGGGTCGAACATATGCCTCGATTGTCATAACCTACTTGCCATAATAAAGCTCAATGATGATAACGCACAAGAAGCTCTTTCACTTTCATATCTTCTGTCTTCCATCCCCCTTTCTTGATTGACTTCCATCGTCCTTCTCGAGTCCGCGTAGCTTGCTATCACATGACTGAGTATAATGACACACCAAAAAATATTTGCATTTCGTTGCACCTGCATTACCACATATAAGCATTTCATACATACATATAGATATCACAACTGCATCACATCCTGCACACAACACCTATTAGCACAATTTACATTTGCATTATCATATTCATATGCATTACATACATTTACATTTGCATTGGCATAACATTTTAAAACATCAAAGAACAAAAATATTGAATTGCATCACATACATATTTGCATCCATATCATAAGCATCACATAAGAACATCTCATCACATAGGTACACATGCATATAGCTACCGCAAAGATGAATCATCTCATATATAATCAAAAGTGTCATGATACAATGATGTCAAAATCATATGGCTACAATCACCCGCAGGTGTCTACAATACAAAAGAATGGTACAACACTGATACAATGGGAGCCCTCTAAGGCTATGATGAACTCCCTCCCTCGGAGCCGCCTGGCCTCGATGGAATTTGAGCCCCTGAAGGACCCACCCCAGGATCATCCCACCTGCCCCCTCTATCTGGTGGTGGTGGAGGACCCATAACCCCACCGCTAGATGCCTGCCTCCTCCGACTCCCTCCCGTAGCTGTCGCTGTGCGCGATGGTCTATGGAAGCTCCTCGCCCGCTAATCTGCTAGCACTGCACCATAGTAGAGGTCCCTCTAGTATCCAATCTCCTCTCCTGCCTGCAGGACATATGCATAGCCTACCCCTATGTCCTTCGTCGCCTGCCTCCTTGCCCTCAGCGCTGTCTCAGCCTTTGTGTAGCGCTGAATTGCCTGATCTCTCTCCCGCTCAGTATCCCTGAGCCTCATCCTGAGTCGGTCTCTCTCCCTCTCCAACTCCTGTATCTCATCTGCCTGGCCCTGGCAGATCTCCCTGAGCTCAATCAGCTCATCCTCCTCTGGATCCCCCCCCTCTGCCTCTTCCTATGGCTCTCCCTCTGCAGGTGCCTGCCCCTGTATCAGTACCTGTACTGGTGCCTGTATGGGTACCTGTCTCTGTGCATGCCTCTGTCCCTACACCTGTCCCTGTCCCTGTCTCTGCCTGGGATCCTGTGCTGCTGGTACCTGTAGGGGTAATCCACCGCGACCCCTCACCACCTGAGCCTGCCGCTCCTCTCCACCCTCTCTCCGAGGTGCAACTCGCCTCTCTCCCACTACTCCCCTCTGCCTCCGTCGGCCTCTACCCCCATCACCTCTGCCATTATCATCATCATCTCCTCCTCCATCTCCATCCAATAGCTCCCTTGGATCTGTCAGTCGTGGGAATGGATGCTCCGCCCAATATGCTGAATACTCAGCATCCATCCCAGCATCGTCGACCTCTGGCCACATGTCCCAGGGTAGAGGTATCATCTCTGCCAGCTGTGTCAGCGCCTGATCATATGACAATAGAGGCCCAAACTACGCCTGATCCCTAACTATACAGGCATACATACCCGAGCCTCGTGGCATCCTCTGAATCCGGCCAAACTGTCGGCCAACCCTGTCCACAAGCTGCCTCTCTAACACATAGGGCATCCGCCCAATCAGATACCTACTCCGAAAGGTGTATGGCAACTCCAATGCGTCATCCTCCCACTCCTCGCATCCTAGATACGGTCTCCAGATGACTACATCGATATCATCCAGCACTCGCCGCCAATGCTCTAACCTGCCAATCCGAGGCTGTGAGGTGATCATGTCGTACAAATGAACAAAGCTGCGTCCATGTCCCCTGCCTCGGAAGTGTATCGGCCTCATCACTGGCAGATGCTCATAGGCCCAAACCTGCAGTAGTGTCACCCCGCAGCCCAATCCAACTGACCCATGGTATACAAACTGGTGAAGCTCATAATATAAGTGGGCCAACACACATGGTCCCCAAGCATATCTGGTGTGCTGCGTCACCAGTGTCTCCAATGCTCTGCCCCAGCCCACTGCCAATCCCCGTGTCGCCCTATCTGGACACAAGAACCCACTAATCACTCCTCTGATCACAGCTGGCAATGCTAACCCTGTGGCTGTCATGGTGTCCCATGCCACATGACCAACCCTCATCTCTAGGTCGGGATCCTGAAACACCCATCTCAATGCCTCTCTGTCACCATCTCGATCATATGGAATCGAATCTTCATCAATTGGTATATGCAGAATCCTGTAGACATCCTCAAGGGTGACTGTCATCTCACCCATCGGCAAATGGAAAGTGCAGTCAATAGTCCCATGTTTGCCCGAAACTCAGGCACATACAGAATATGTCTCAGACCCATCTCCTCGATGGCAGCTCTATCCTAAAATGACAACTCAGGTCGCAATCTCTGTGTCGACGGGAATCTCTCCCGCAACTCCAGCATAGGCAAGTACTCCTGCAGTCAAGCAAATTAATCATGTCAGTTATAGTGGCATTCACTGTTTATCACAAAATGCTACTCGCTATCTAAATGCATATGGCTATCTACCCTAGTGACACTCACTGTTCATCACAAAGTGTTACTTCTATTCTAGTAGTACTCCCTGTTCATCACAAAGTACTACGTGTGTGACACTCCCTATTCATCACAAAGTGTTACTCACATTTGCACTCCTTGTTTATCACAAAGTGCTGCTCATACTTTGGGTACTCCCTGTTCATCACAAAGTACTCTATCTTGGTACTCACTGTTCATCACAAAGTGCCTTGATCTATCCTAGTCTTCCTAGAGGACCTGCTTGAGTGTATCCTCTCAGCAGCTTATCCAATCGACAACGTATGTTCATCACAGAACTGCCGATTTGACCTAGAAGACCAAACTTGCATTTTTTTTAACACAAACGCGCTTGACTGACACAAACGCGCCTATAGACTGCACAAGCGCACCTGAAAAACATAGATGCGCATGTATGACATAGGTGTGCCTAGGCTGTGCATAAACGCGACTATACATCGCAGACGCCCCTGCACATCGCAAACGCGCCCGCATTTGACATAAACGCGGTTCCAGACACAGACGTGCCTGACACCGACACAGACGTGCCTGTCGGACACAGACGCGCCTGGCACCGACGCAGACGCGGTTACACGTTTTCAGACGTTTTTGGTACCCTATTCCTAAGTGCATTTATTGCTCTAACTAGCATGCATTAATGACAAAAATACATGCGTCAAAGTACGAGGAGGTTTGGTGGTACTTACCGGCTCTCCTGCCTCTGCTGGCCTCTGAAATCGGCGAACACGGTCGAATCTATGCATGAAAGCCATCGCTGCTGACTGCTCCTGCTCTTTTTTCGCTCTGCACTTTGATCTAGAAGGTGTAGATGACAATGAGGATGTATTTTCCCCCGTGGTCTATCTTATAGACTGCCCTAGCCCTCATTTCCCGAGTCAGTCTTCATTATCCCGTGACTTTGTCACTTTATCCGGTCAGTCCATTCTAGCCTTTCTTTCTTATCGAGAGATTGTCTGCAATCTTTTCAGACATTTTCATCCAATCTCTCGAGGGGGCATATCATTCCCATTCTGGGGCAACTCTGTATCAGTTCATCTTATCTTCTTTGAAACAATGCGACAAGCCGCATTGTCTCAAAGAGGGGCAAAATGTAGACACCTAAAATTGTCATGTCATTTTATTTATTTAATTATCTAAGCTTAATTCTTCTATTAATTAAATAAATCTTTATTTATTTAATTAATTCATTTATCCTCTTCTAGCCTTATTTCTCATTTAAATAAATACATTTATTTATTTAAATTATCCTTTTCCTAAATTAAATAAATATCTTATTTATTTAATTGATCCCACTTCTTCTATTAATTAAATAAATCTTTATTTATTTAATTAATTCATTATCCTTTTCTACACATGGCACATGTCATTCATCTCTTAATTCCTACACTACCTACCCCTTTCATTATTTTATTATTTCTTTTACCTACCCTCTAATCATAGCCGACCTCCTTTTACACCTCTCAATCTTATCCCTCCATTTCATATTGTGTCTTCTATTTAAGAAGATGCTTCCTTCATTATCAAACCCTAATGAATCATCTTAAGGACTTGACTACACTACGATCCTACTTGCAACCACATTCCGTTCTTTGTTGAGCTCTTGTGCATACAAAATCTGAGAGCAAATATATCAAGCAAGATCAATGGAGATAGGAAGAATGGAGATCAAAACCCTATTGGACATGTGATGGTATAATCTTTGTGATTTCTTGTGATTTGCATTGTCTTAGGTAATCTTCATATGTTATGGTGGATCTTTGTTGATTGTTAGGCTAGGGTTTTGTGGTTGAATTCATTTAGCCTTTCAATCTTGTTATTATTGTTATCCATTTTCACCATATACAGATTCCTTGCCGAAATCCATCACAAATGTTCAAAATGCATTTCCTTCATGCCAAAACATTGATCCCTTGTTAGAATCCCCCATGCATATCCAAAGTCCAACCCCATGTCAAGAAGATAATTTAGAGCATGAAGAAATGTGTCTTAAAGAAAATCAAGATCAAGATCCTGAAACCTTATCATCCCATCCAATTGTTGACCAGGACCCCATCTTCCCAGACACTCACGATGATTCCCCTATTCTTGTCCATCCTATCCAAAGCCCTATTGACACTCCATTCCCCAAGCAAGATCAAGATATCCCAGTCCATCCAATCCCAAACGATCCCCTTCCATTTCATGAAAAAAATGTCCTTTCAAATCCCACTGACATTCCACTTCCTAAGAAAGATCAAGATATCCCTTCCATCCTTTCCGATGATCCAATTGAAAGTCAAGAGCAAAGCACCTTTAAAGAGGATTCCAATGATCTTCCTCCTTGTCAAGATCAAATTATTCCTTTAAATACTCCACAAGATCCTTTTGTTCCTCCATCTCCTTGTATTAATGCTCCATATCCACTCCAAGATCTCATTTCTTTTGATGATCCCATTATTTCTCCCATTCCATCTCTTGAAGAGCCTGTCATTGAACCATGTCCACTACACAATCCTAGTCCCCCTCATGATCCTAATCCCCCTCATGATTCTAAAGTGTCAGTGCAAGATGTTCATGAACCCTCGACATGCATAATGGGTTCTTCCACTTTGGTGCAATCTGATCCACTTCAAGATCTCATTATTTCTCTCATATCATATCCACCTCATAATGGACTCGCGTCTTCTTCCCAAAGAAAAGAGTATCCTAAAAGTCAAGATATTCATAAAGGCAAAGGAGTATACCTTCATGAGAAAGAACCCCTCCATATCAAAGAAGATCTTAAGGCTCATGTCTACACAACTCACTCTCAAGATGTTGGTATCCCTCCATCAAAATCAAAACATACACCTTCCCCATCATACTTTCCATCCATCTTAGGTCCTTATATCCCTTCGTCCTCTATGCAAGGTCAGCAAAGGCACACATCCTTGAGTAAATTTCATCCATCCAAAAGAACTCCATTGCATTCATATCCATCCATGCATTCATTTCCCCCTCCAAGCAATTTGGATGCCAAGCATAAAAGTCATAAGTCTAGAAATCCACATGTATTCAAGGATCAACATGTCCAATATAATCAACATGTCAAAACAAAGAAAAATTTGATCTATAAAGAAAAGGAAAAATCCAAAAGGTCACAAAGGCCCATTTCTCAAAAACAAAATTCAAAATATATATGGGTTCCTAAATCCCTTGTGCAAGCAATGCACTCTAATGAACCACCAAAGCATGAAAAATCAAAAACCATGTGGATCCCTAAGCGGCTCCTTGAAGCACAAAAGCCTAAAGAAACATCCAACTTGGCATCCAAAGTTACTATTCCTCCATCCAACCCTCTCAAATTTGTTCCTCCATCACCTTCTTCATCCATTTTGGGCCCTTATGTCCCAAAATCCCAAGTTATTCCTCCATCCAAATCTCACAATCTGAGATCCATTTTTCCTCCATCAATCCACCGCCCCTCAAGGTGTGTGCCAATGTCAATCTTGCCAACATTTCTATCCACTCAAGCACAGTTCTTCCAATACCCTATCCATTATCCAATGCATATTTTCCATCCTTCGATCCCTTTGATCCCATCCTTTGCATAAATCCTTGCCTTAGTTTCATCTCATTTTCCATGTCCTTATCCTACCACCGTCTTTGAGCATACTTTTAAAGGTCATGGTCCATTTTTTTCAAGGCTACTATCCAAACAAAAAGATGTTTAAGTCCTTCTTCCATCCCCTATCATGTGTCCATCTTCTATTGAAAAAGTCAAAATACAAAAAAAAAAAAGTGAGAAAAAAAAAAAAGTAAAGCAAAAATAATTCGTCCATTGGTGAAAACTTGGCAAACAAGCACCCTGGGCAAGTACCATGATGAAAACCTGGCAAAAAGGTGTCATGTGTAATCCATGAACTTCTTGCATGTCATATTTGGGGGCAGGTTTCCTCCTTCATTATCTTGTCATATCCTATTACACTTCATTATCCTATCATGTCTTATTACCCTTCATATCCTATTGTCTCTCATGTACATATCCCCTTTTCCACCTTTGATCTTGACAAGGCTGAGGATCTTTATGAGCATCATGTCTCTTGTTTACAGCTTTTAGTCTATCATAGCTTTTGGTCTTTATCCATTTGCTTATTATAACCTTTCATCGATATTCCCTGTCTTATTGCAACTTTCTGCCACTATCCCATATCCTATCTCGACCTTCAGTCCATGTCCCTTATCCATTCTTGGTCTTGCTTATCCTATCCATATCTTATCACTATCCATACACTCTTTTTCATTCTTTGATCTTGATCTAACATAAGGACGCAAAATTTAAACATGGTTTCAAAAACCTCTTGACATGTCCCTCATGCCATGTCACTGCTTTACATTGTCATATCTAGTTGCTTGTCCCATTGTCTCCATGATAAAAGGCCTTTGTCTTCCCTCTATCCACCATCATTTCAACAAGCCTATTTATTCACCTGTCATATTCCTTGCCTTGCTAGACACTGGGGGGGCAAAATCAAAAAAAAAAAAAATGTCTTGAAAAAAATCCCTAAAAATCAAATAATGTCCTGAAAAAAATCTCTAAAAATCAAATAATGTCCTGAAAAAATCCCTAAAAATCAAATAATGTCCTGAAAAAATCCCTAAAAAGTCAAATAAAGTCCTGAAAAACAAATTAAAAAAATTTAAAAAAACTCGAAAAACGCTAAAAATTTCAAAACATCAAAATCCAAAAACAATTTATTTGGCATTTTGCATTTTGTCAATAAATGGTCCCCTCTGTGCATAGACAGATCGCTGAGCATACATCCAACGACAATCAATCAAAAATTGTGCTTTAATGAAATCACGCATTAACAGATGAACTGTTCGACCAAACAAGCATTCAACCTGATCAAAATTGTCATGTCAATCACTCAACATCAATATCATTTGTCTGTGTCAATATTATCATGGGTCTTATACAGGGTGTGGTATACTCGAAACCAGACTATGTCCTGTCTTAGACAGGGTACCACATTCCCTGGAACCAGACAGCATGATCATTCTTGTTTTCCACTTTTGACAATGATGATCAGACTGTTTGTCTGACTTGGTTGAATTTGTGCGTCTCATCTTTTTACTGATTTATCTTTGGCTTCGATCATGTTCCTATGTTGCTCGAGGATGTTACTAAGTGATTTAGAGTGACTGGGATGGTTCATGGTCGCTTTCCTTTTTTTTGTTGTGTTTGTTGTTTGTGGAATGTTTGTCACAAAACTGGGGCAACTATATCATTGGGTGTCTGTGATAAGTACGTTCGCTTTGTGAACGCCACACATACCTCGACCCTGGATGTATGCATCCTAGGATGCTTCACTCATTCCTTGTGTGTGATGTGTCTGTCTTTTTCAAAAAGGGTTGCGTTCTAGCTCTAACCTTCAATGCCATGATGCTCTGCATCCGCTTTGCTACATTAAATAAAGGTTCTCACCTACTTATGTGCATTTGTGAAAGCAAGTTTTCCTTCATCTCTAACTGTCCTCTGTCTAATTTCTGCTTACTAACATTTCTTCCGTCAGTCTTGGCAATTCGTTCGAACCTATCATCTTCTGTCATTCTTATCGATCACTTGGCCTCTTTTCTGGATTTTTCCGGCCAATTCCTCGAGGGGGCATGCATATGTCATTGTTATTGTCTGGGGCATTTTCATTATTGTTCTTTGAAACAATGCTTATAATCGCATTGTCTCAAAGAGGGGCAAAATGTAGACATCTAAAAATGGTCAACGCTTGTGGAGTCATACTTTAACATTTGCGCATTGCCTTATTTTAGGGTTCTTGCGTCGCATTAACATTTCTTCTATGTTGCGCACTTGGTCTTTATCATTTGCGAGCATCGAGTCCTTCTTCTGCATTCCTCATTTTTCTCGCTTTCGAATTAGGTCTTGTCGATAGCAATCTTCAGTCATGATTTTGGTCGATCTTATCCTGTCACATTAATGTGCATTCTCATTTATCATCATTTTGGACATCATCAATCCTAATCGATGATAGAATTAGGGTTTTGTCCTCTTGTCAGCCTTGTCATTTTGCGATCGATTCATCATCGATCCTTGTCCTTGTCAGCCTTGTCATTTTGCGATCGATTCGCCATTGATCTTTGTCCGTGTCAATCTTGTCATTTTGCGATTGATTTGTCATCGATCCTTGTCCTTTTCAATCATGTCAATTTGGATCGATTAGTCATTGTTCCTCGTCAATTGGCACCTATCAATTTGATCTCCTTGTCAATCTTGGTCAATTTGTCATTGATTTTTGTCAACCAATCTCAATCATTTATCAACATTGGTCCTTTGTCAATCAGAATCATGATCAAACCTACATTAATTTCTTGTTGTCTTGACCTAATTCCTTGTCCTCTTATTTCTAGGGTTTTATGATTTGTTCATTTAATCCTTTTCTTCTTCTTTGTGGGTTAAATAAATCTATTTATTTAGTCCTAGGTCTCTTTCATGAATTATTTAATGGATGAAAACCTATTAATTAATTCACCTAATTTCTATTTCATCTTTTTCCTCAATTTTCTAATTTGCTAATTTCTCCTAATTCCTAATTTCTATTTCTCCTATTTTCTTTAATTTTTCTAATATTTCCCCTAATTTCATTCCCTCATTTTCTCCTATGTTTATGCTTCCACTTGCTATAATTTGTCATAATTTGTCATGCATTTTGCATAGCAACTTGTCATAATTTGTCATACTCCTTGCATAGCAAATTGTCATTTGTCATAATTTTGCCATTCTTGATTTGAATTTCCTTTCAAATCTCTTCATGCTAATCTTGTCCTCTCTCCAATTTGTCTATAAATTGGATGATTTTCTTCAATGAAAGGGGGAATCAATCACATTTTCGAGTAACCTTATGCTACAAATTTCATCAACAACTTGCTTTCCACTTGCAAATGCACTTTGTAGGTAAGAACAACATCAAATTGGAAGGTGAAAGAAGAACAATGGAGCCACATGAAGGAGATATCTACATTTGGTTTGCTTTGATTTCATTTTGAATATCTCATCTTCATGTTTTCATTGATTAGATTAGGATTATTTTCATTGCAGTTTTAGGTTTTGTGGTTGTCCTAATTGTTATTTGCTTTGATGCATCCTCAATTTCCTAGTCAACAGGACCATTTGGCAACCTTTGCCATCCTTCACCAATTATGACCCTTAGAGAGTTCTTCGCAACACATCTAGCACTTGACGGTCCCAGATTACCCTTAGACGCAACGTCGAAATTGATCTTTGTCCATCCATCTTCCGGGGGTGTCTACTCAACACCTTTATCCCCAGCGTCTACCTGATTAACCCAATCCTGCCCATTAACGTGCAAAAATTTCAGAAGAGGCCACTGAGCTTGCATTCTACTATCCCAAGTTGTGTAGGGATGCTTATGAAAGTTCGTCCTTGCTGTAGCCGAGTTTACTAATTCTGAAATTGTCCGCTCTATTTTGTACCACAGCTGGTCACTCCCTTCCGCCTTCCCTTGGAAAATATGGCAATTGCGCTCCTTCCAAACTTCCCACTAGACAATGGAAGGGACAATATCCCAAAGACATGAAAAAATAGATCTACTTTTGCCTGTCGTCCAACATTAGAGCCGGGATTTCACATCCTTTTGTAAAAGAGCTAACCATTCCAATCTACACACCACTTTCTCCCAACAACCCCGAAAACCCTCACAATGAAGAAGAAGATGATCAATGGTCTGTTCCTCCTTATAGCACATAACACATCTATGCGGGCTTGAGAAGCCAAGTTTTTTTAGTCTATCCCCTGTCAATATCCTACCCCTCATTGCCAGCCAAGAAAAGGAGCCAACTTTTGGTAATCATTTGTCGTTCCAACATACTTGCGATTGCCATTCTTCCTTCAGCAAGTCAGATTCAAGCAATTGATAACCAACCTTAACCGAATACTGACCACTTTTAGCCCCACACCAAATAATTGTGTCTTTCATTCCTAAAAAGGAAATGGGTCTATCCTTCAACAAAGCCTTCAACATATCCCCTTGAACCGTTGGCAGACGTAGTTCCCCAACATCTCTCAAGGACCAATGCTCAATTCCCTGAGCAGACTCTTTCACTATATAATCTGAGGCTCTCACCCCCCAAGTGGCTACTGCAACTCTTTTAATCTCCCTCCACTCTTCAACATCACCCAAAGCTTGATGATTGTCCCAAGAATCCCCCCAGAAAAGAGCTTTATGCCCATCTTTGATCTTCATAGAAATGTGCTCTACTATGAGATTCATGCATTCTAATAGGAATTGCTAGATTATCGATCCATTACAGGGGTTTCTGGTTGTCAAAATCCTCATTCGGTCATTATTGTCAAGGTATTTATGAGTTAAAACTCTAGCCCACTTCTGATCAGGATTTGCAAACATTTTTCAGACCAATTTAGCCCCCATTGACAAATTCATTTTATTCCAACTCTGAATCCCAGCACCTCCAACCCGATTTGGCTTACACACTTTGTCCTAGGCAAGAAGAGGAATTTTATCCTTATCCTTCGATCCATTCCACAGGAATTTCCTCATGAGACTCTCTACACTTTTGATAACTTTCCCTGGAATCTTAAAACACTGCATAGCAAATAAGGGAGTGGCTGAAATCACATCTTTTAACATAGTGATTCTCCCTTCCGACGAAATCCATTTCCCTTTCCAGCTCTCCAATTTACTTACACAGTTCGAAACCACATTAACCCACAAGGCTGCCTTATTCTCCCCCCCCCCCCAAACAAGGGAATCCCAAGAAATTTACTTGGCAGACACCCCGCATTAGTACCAAGGGTATGAGAAATATCCCGCCTTAATCTAGCATTAGTATTAAAGCAATATAGCTCAGATTTATGCCAATTTACCGCCTAACCTGAGACCTTACAATATCGATCTAGAATGCCTTTCATTATTCTCACTTCCCTAAGAGGAGCCTCCCCAAACAACAAAGTATCATCTACAAATTGAGTATGGGATACCGTCTCCATACCATTAGCAATGCAAATACCTCTCCAACGGCCCTCTAGCTAACTTTGTTTGATCATTCTTCCCAAGGCTTCTACCATGATTATGAATAGGAAAGGAGAAAGCGGATCTCCTTGATGGATACCCCTAGCAGTCGAAAAGAAACCTTGAGGTGAACCATTGACAAGGATCGAACACCTTGGGGATGAGATGCAGCAATAGACCCAGTCAATCCACTCATGGTGAAAGCCAAACTATTTCAAAACCTGCACCACAAACTCTCTATTAACAAGATCATATGCTTTCTTGATATCAATCTTTACCAACATCCTCTCCACCTTTGCAGTTCTGACTGAGTGAATTGCCTAGTGGGCAATGATGATTCCATCCACAATAGAATGATTAGGGGTAAAGCCAGTCTGTTCCTCAGAGATAATTTTTGGGAGTAATTTCTTCAGCCTATTGGCCATAACTTTTGCTATAATCTTATATGAAGTGTTACATAAAGAGATTGGTCGAATATCATCAAAGGATCTCACTACTGATTTCTTAAGGATCGGGGAAATAAAGGTATTATTCAAGTCCTTTGATATCTATATATATTCTCTCTGGATTCCTCGACCATGGCCAAAATATCATCTTTGACAACTTCCCAATTTTTTTGAAAAAAGAAGGTCAGAAACCCATTCGGGCCCGAAGATTTATCTACACCAAGAAAAAAGACAGCCTTTTTCACTTCCTCCATTGAGAAATGATGCAGCAAGAGCTTATTATCCTCCTTTGAAATCAGCTTAGGAATATCTCCCAGCCCCCTGTCTTGCGACCCATGATCAAAGTCAAAAGGAAAGTTCAACAATGTCTTAAAAAAATTCAATTGCCTCTAGATTGATCTGCTTAGGAGACTCCAAAATTTTGCCTTAGATATCTGAGATCCTATTAATTCTTCTGAAACTCTGCTTCACTTTCGCTGACTTGTGAAAAAAACTGGTATTTCTGTCACCTTCTTTGAGCGACTTCTCCCTCGATTTTTGTCTCCAATAAATTTCCTCCCTAGCTAAAATCTCTGAAAGTTTCAATTGAAGTTCACGATCTCGATGGAATTCCCGCGTTGTCAATCCATCCCCCATAATTTTAAGGTTCAAACTTTCCAGAGCTATCTCTACCTTTGCTTTGTCAGCAAAGATATTGCCAAAACTAGTCCTATTCCATTCTTTCAATCTCTCCTTGAAATGTCTCAGTTTACAAACCACTGTATGAGCCTTCGAAACATTAATTCTAACCAGATCATTCCACCATCTGTTGATCTGCTCATGCAAGTCTAACTTCCGAAGCCACATCTTTTTGAATTTGAAAGGGCATCTCTAAGGAACAAAATCTTTTTGAAAGTTAATAGAGATAGGGAAATGGTCTGAACCCAAAATGGACCATACCATCACTTCCCAAGTGACTATAGTTGAGAACTAGTTCTTTGAAAGAAGGAATCGATCCAATTTTCAATGATTTTGTTCACTCCCTCTTGCCTGTTAGACCAACTAAAATCTCCTTTGCAGAAAGCAATATTCATCGGATTGTTGTTAGAAACGAAGTTATTAAAGAGTCTCTAGGTAATGTTTAAACCTCTAGTGCCGCCTTCCTTCTCTGACGAAGCCCTGATAGCATTAAAATCCCCCCCAACCACAACTAAGCAATGCACATACTGAGCTATAAAACTCAAAATGTTAACCCAAACCTCTTCTTTCTCCTTCTAGTCGTAGGGCCCATATATGTGAATCAATGTGAAAATAGTTCCATGTATCAGTGAAGTCATCCTAGTAGCAATCCACCACTTATTGTCCTCTAGCAATTCTCCCTTCATCACCCTTGGGTTCCACATCATACACAGCCCACCAGAAGCACCATCCACTGCTCTAAACTTACCCTCCCACTTTTCATTGCACCTTAAACTTCCCCAAATCTGAATCCTTGATCGTAGTTTCTTGTAACAAGAAGATATCAGGTTTCATCTGCCAAACTCCATGTTTGATCAAATGAAGTTTGTTAGGGGCGTTGCATCTCCTAACATTCCAAGAGTAGA